>NC_068288.1:37302957-37316842 GCF_025860055.1 Xyrauchen texanus
GATAAGCATCCTTACAGTGGTGTAGCAGTCGCCAACTGCATTTCTTTCTCTGGTGGGGCATGTGATGTGTGTTGTTTGTATTTTGGAAGATTAGCGGATGCGGTTAGCTTTATTAAAATCTTTGATAATTTAAAAGTCATATATTCATCTATGCAAACTATGTGCATCTAGAGCGAAACTGTGCATGGGTGAATCTCACAAAAACATGTCAATGTCATATATTAAACCAAAATCAAAGAAAAGAAAAAAATTATAATATATAGTATATATATATATATATATACACACACACACCACAGTTAGTTCCGGTCCTCGAATCTGTTTGGACGAGAGAGCATTTCATGAGTACTGATGGTGTGACAGCATAAGCACTCCGTTGCTTCACTGTGTGTATCACTCTGCTTGTGTTACGTGCTGTTCTAAACTAAAGTGTAAGCGTAGTGCAAATGTGTAATGAGTTACCACCTTTTTTTTTTAATTACACATGTTAGCCAGGAGGTGGTGGCAAAAGATCATTTTTGTGTGTAATATGAGCCAGTTGGTGATGTAAAGTGAATCCGTTATTCATTGTTTACATAGAATAGCGCTTCCATACTGGATACATGCTGTTTAAAATGGCGGGAGGATATAAGCTGTTTCTATAGTGATTGACTTTTGCGCACCGGCTGACCTTCAGAAAGCTGTAAGCATCTCTGATTGGGTGTGGCAACAGGTGATCGCACACGCTCCATTTCCCTCTCTCTCTCTCTCTCTACACACACACACACACACACACACACACACACACACATCCGTCTATCCTTGTTTATCCAATGATGTGTTAGAAACAGCAGAAGCCGTGATACTATTTCTGAAGTGAACATTTTGAATTATTAATGGAGGTTTGGAAGCATCATTTGTTTTGAACCAGCAATGGCAGATTCTGATCGGTCACGTAATAAAGCAGTTCCATGCACAAATGCGTTTTTATGACTGTACTCTTAATTTTTAAAAATGTATTTAATGAAATGTTGTATATAAGCAATATCACACTGCAATCGTGCTATATGGCCCTACATCGCTGCTATATGGCCCTACATCGGCATCTCGGCCTGTGGCCTTGTGCCTGTGGCGGAATTACAGCAGTGCTGATGTGGGGCCATATCATACTCTTAAATATATTGCACAGAAAATGAAGACCACTAATTGTGACAGTATCCAGACAGGATAAAATGAAATCTGCCTGGATAAATTGATGTCTCCAGTGAGTTACATTGGTTAGAGATGGTATTAAATGTCATTAATGTGTTGCACTTTCATTGGGAAACACTATGGCAAATGTTAATACTTTACTTAAGTGCTCTAATTCATAAGCTAAATACATAACCACATAATAGTCAATAAACTTTTTAAACTTGCATTGTATAAGCTTCTAATATGAGGTGGAGTAATGTTCAAGTTAACCACGTTATCTTGTATTACCATATAGAGCCACATAAAAACTTAATGCTTGTTTGTTTTATTTGTGATACAATAATGTGCTTTTCTGTGTATAGTGAAATTGATTTCCTGCTTAGAAATATAAATTAATATGATCTGATACCACAATAAAAAAGGCACCAATGACAGCAGTAAAAGGCTGGAAAAAATTACATCTGAAATAATTACAGGATAACTCCGTTAGCATATGTGAATAGCATCAAAAACTAGCATGGGTGCAAAAACATATAGTATTTTCACAAAGTTTAATTGCATAAGTTAAATTTAAATGTCTCTGTGTGTGTGTGTGTGTGTGTGTGTGTATATATATATATATATATATATATATATATATATACACTACTGATCAAATGTTTTTGAAATACACTAATTTCTCACATTTTAGAATAATAGTAAAGTCACCAAACTATGGAATAACATAAATGGAAATATGGGAATTATGTTGTGACTAAACAAAATCAAAATAAATAAAAACTTGTGTTATATTTTAGCATCTTCAAAGTAGTCACCCTTTGCCTAGAATTTGCAGACATAGTACTCTTGACATTTTCTCAACCAACATCTTGAGGAATCACCCTGAGGTGCTTTTTTAAACAGTACTGAAAGAGTTCCCATCTATGTTGGGCACTTAATGGCAGGAATGCTTTTGCATCAGGCGCTGGAAATATCTACGCCCCTTACTGAAGCGGAACATATCATTGTTTAGCAAATACCCAATCACGTCTGAAATGAACATTCTGATTGGTGGATGCTTAGTCGGACTGTCTGTCTTGCCAGTGCCGTCAGTTGCACTCCGCAGCTCAATGCACATTTAGAGAATCTCTGTACACTTTGAAAAAATATATATAAGTACTGTGCAGGTTTTAGGCACTTGTATATTGCATTGTGAGGATGTCTTCAAAAATAATGCCATAAACAGATTTCACTGTTGCAATCATACAAAGTCCAGGAAACATAAAAAAGCTAAATCAATATTCGATTGATGACCACCTTTGCCTTCAAAACAGCACTGATTCTAGGTACACCTGGTACACAGTTTTTTGGTTGTTGGCCAATAGGATGTTCAAGCTTCTTGGCCACAGTCCTTATATCTATTTCGGCTGTCTAAGTTGCTTCGTCTCTTTATGTAATCTCAGACTGACACAATGTTCAGTGGGGGATTTGTGGGGACATGACATCTGTTGCAGGGCTCCCTGTTCTTCTATTCTAATCTTTTCTATTTGCAAAATAATGTTTGGGAGTCTAAAATTAATTTTTCCTATTGACACAATAAAGCTGAAGATATAGCTTTAGTAGAACCTCTAGAATCTCCATCGTCTGGCCCCTGGGCCGGGGCGGAGAGACTTAAGCGAGTCTACCACCTGCAGTTGTAGACCACGATCCAACCAAGCCAGAGCTCCCTCTACCAGGCAGATTTTTAGCCCTCAAGTGAGCGTCTGTTACTAAGTTGGTGCTCTTCCAGATCTGAAGACCCATAGAGATGCGCTTGAAGTTCAGTCAATGCTTTCATTCCAGCAGGAGAGGCTGGAGGGAGGCTGTTCCCCAGGAGCCTTTTCCCCTGAAAGAATAAGGAACGGAAAAGGATGCCTTCCCGGCGCATCTATAGTGTTAAGATAACACCAGCAGCTTTTTAACTTTATGGCCGAGAAACATAGAGACAGAGAAAAGGCTAAAACACCACGAGATGGATAGATGAGGGAAATATAAAAAAATTCTAAATATTGAAAATTTTTATGTGATTAAAATTACAGGTGAAGGAGAACTGCATACGTATCAGCTTGCTGTGTGAAATATGGGTGCAAACATCCAAAGACATGGGATGAATCTTCAAAGGCGCGAGCAGACTGGTTTCAGCCTACATGAAAGAACCAGCTCTGTCCATTAAGAGCCCTGAGGCCACAAGCCTCCGTGGGCCCACCAGTTTTAATAAACTCAATGTGGCAATGTTTTTCAGAAAACTTGGCCTTGAAAATAATGAGAACAATGACATCAGGAGAAAGGGTTCAGATTGGTCAGTCTAAGCATTTGCAGTCAGTGCCATTGGCAACAAATTCGCGTTCCAGCGCTTTGTTATGTCACATTTTTTATAATGATGCAAATGTAACACGCACACACACAAATAGTGTTCAATTGTTGAAGCTGGTGCACATTTACTCACTTTATTCAGTTTTGTTACACACACACACACACACACACACACATTATTTTGAAATGTCAGTATTGAATAAAAGCTTTCAAAATAAATGTTTTGTCATCAATCCTTATTTCATAATGTTACATATCACCCCAGTGGATATCATAATGTTACATCACCCCAGGGTATGTACAACTAACCCGGACTTTGGGGTGATTGATTGTAACATTCACTCCCTAGATGTTTGGAAATAAACCACATTTTTCTATTTGTGCTGGACTGGTATCCTGGCATACCGGGCATTTTCCCAGTGGGCGTCGCACTTTGGGGCCCGATCAGGAGTGGAATGGCCATCAGGAGAGGCTGGCGGAGCGGTGGGTGCGGCCGCAAAGCGTGCTGAATGGGCGCGATAAGCTAAAATTGGTAGCGTTGCGTTATGAAGCGGACCAAAAAAGCGCTGCAGCGATATGCAAAAGGACAGCGGCCAGTTGCCATGTAAAATCCCCAGCTGATTTCTCTTCCCCGATCCAGCCCTGCGGCTACATCATTTAGCAGCGTTGCTTTTAACTAGTTTGTAGCCGCATTTTTTAGCTTCTTGCTGGCTAAAGAACTCCAAGATACAAACACGAAGTATCAAAAATATTACATGCCATCCCGTGGTCTCTCCCCTAAATCATTTCATTATAGATTTCATTATCCAGAAAAGATTAATATGTAAAATTACTGTTCAAATGTTTTGAGGGTTGTCAGTAAAATTAAAATGAATCAGGATAAATCATCATGTTTGTAGTGCGACAAAGTTTGAAGTAATGACCCGACATTGCCTCCTAAATGTGTGATGTGCCTTTTCTAAACCTTCTCAGCAGTCAACCTGCCTGTTATGTTTTTATGTTGCCAACAAATGTTGTCGGCTACAAAACATGAGATTAATCATGAATCATTTTAATCTACTGACAGCCCTCAAACATTCGAACAGTAATTGTACATATTAATCTTTCTGGATAATGAAATTATTTACTTACCTTTCCTAAGTGGTTTTGAAATGTTGTGGTGGTTTGTATCGGATATTTTTGCGATGCATATTTTCATCCTTTTTTATTCACCTGGTCCAATTCGAAATATTTACATCCAAAGGAGATTATTTTGGGAACTTCGACAATCATCTGTCATTTTGGCGCGTTGATGAGTGCAAGCGTTAACTGTGCAGATGCAGATCAGTTGTGCTGGCGTTACATTTTGCATATTAATTAATTGATGTCGCAATATTTTTTAAACACATTGCATTACGGTTTATAATAAGATATCAAAAATAATAATAATAATAATAAAAACATTCAAGTCATTGTCAAGTCCACGAGTTCAGGTCAAGTCTGTTACTTGAATATTAATGAATGTTAATTTGGCAGTAATCATTTATCAGTATCATGCAGCCTGTTTTATTCAGTGGTATGCTGAATGGGGTGCCAAACATTGACAAGACCCACATCATGACCCATGAGCATGTAAACAGGTTGATAATGTTCTGAGAATAAAACAAGTAAAGCAGGTCCACTTTGCAGCCAATGTTAAAATAAGCTTTTAGAAATATTTTATTTTATATTTAAACCAGACTCCTGAAATAGTTTTAAATGTTATTCTAAATTACCATTGCATTGAAGTATGGTAAAATAAACAATTTAATAATTTTATTCAGCCTTTATTCAGTTTTAGTAACACATGAAACTTCAAGCAATTGCTGAATGGTCCCATCAGTATACACTTCAGAAAATATCATTCATTGTTCATGTCTTGGCTTAAAAGATACAACTATGCAGAATATTTTATCATCTCTGTTCCATGTTCTACTTAACAGCTGATGTGGCCCCAGTACCAAAATAATTGCACACCCCTCCTCAATCGAATATGTAACACTAATACTGTAAAGCAATAAATCTGGCAAGCAGATTTTCTTGAATACCAGCAAACAAACAATAATCCTTGCATTTTGTGAAAGAAAAACTGCATCAAAACTTGTAAACTTGGATGATTTTGCAAAATTTGCTATAATTTTCAGCAACAGATCATGGGGGTCCCAGAAACAATAAATGTTTTGTACATTAAAAAAACAAACCTTTCTTTACATTGTTTAAGTAGCATTTAAACATGATTTAATCTATTAAAACATTTGTAATAATGATACATCTCCACTTTATACAGAGCACCCCACTATTTTCAGAAGCACCCTGCAGTGATTTTGATCTGGAACCGGGCCTGACTCTACCCTTAAGTTGCATTGTTGATTGTCAAGATTCAACATGATTAAAATGTATCAAAGGCATAAGGGAGATCAGTACTGCCAGTTAAATCCAATGATATATTGCCAGTTATGCACAATAACCTTGTAATGTTCCTTTAACATATCTTTGTTGGTTTAGTGGTGGTTCTTTTAGTGTGTTGGTAAAAATACCCAGACCTTCACTAATGTTCATGAACAATTTCGCAAGCCTCCAGACTACACAGACAAATACCTCTAGCGAGAGATCAACCAGAGTTCCCTCACTATATTGGACGCCAAGTAAGAACTTAAGAATTGGACAAACCCATTTGGAGCCCACTGTGTTGGACAGAAACTAAACTTTAAAGGTTAAGAGAGGCCAACTATCCAAAACAGCATCTGACAATGATTACCTGATGAGATAACAGAGGAGGGGGGAACTGTTTTTGGATGAGTAAATGGAGACAATTCTAGTTCAAGGTGTTTTTCTTGGCCAAAGAAGAGTCTGTTAAAAAGCGTATACTTACTCTTATACTTGATGTATGTGACAGCTTTTATGATAATGTATGGCGTTATTTCCCTGTCAAATGTCGAGAGCGCATTATTGTAGCGCGAAAGTACATTAATGTTATGCGCGAGCGCGAATCCCTCTGCTCGCGCGCGGAATATAATGCGCCGAGCGCGAATCCCTCTGCTCGCGCGCGGGAACTGGGCGCGCGCTCTCAGATACACGCTGTTCTTGAAAGAATTTTCTCTGCGCTCGCTCAGAGAATATGCCTGCACTTAAAACGTGTTCATTGCAATCGCGAATCTCTCCTCTTCGCTTAAAGTAAGCGTGTTTGTGCTTAGACTGTGTCCCGTGCGTTCGCGCATGCCCAAGTACTCTTCTCTTCGATTTCTTTCTCTTTGCTCTTGGCATAAACGCTGTCAAAACGGCAACAACCAATCAGAAAAGGCTTCAACGACTGACCAATGAAAACGCGACATCGTTACATGGAATCTTATTGGTTGATATTGAACCGCACATGTTCATGTGTTCAATCAAGACGATTCAATTCAATCAAGACGAGCCGAGATGGATCCGCAGAATCGACGATCTCAGGTAAACAGTTTTATTTGTTTTGATGTTAAATTTGTCAAATGTATCTTAGAAATGTCTGGGAAGAGGGCTGATTGGATTATTTTACATATAAATGACCTAGACTGTCAACCACATTCATACTGCAGGCGCTATGCCCATTGTAGTGAGATTTTTGAGCCAAATAGATTTGAAAGCCCGATTCCAAAAGGCAAAAAATAATATTTTACGTCTGATAATTAACATTTAAAGCCCTGTTTTAAGATCGTTTCTGATGAAATAGAACGGTTAAGATTGAAAGATTGGTTAGGGTTAGACCACTAGGAGGCCTTCTGGCCCATATATATCTAGCGTCTCATATTGACGCGTTGGTTTTATGACGCCTTGGTCCAAATTTTAATCTTAACCGTTCTATTTCATCAGAAACGCATCTTAAAACAGGGCTTTAAGTGTAAAATACCGAACTTGTCCTTTAATCAAAATGCCTCTGATTGGCCAAACTGCATTAATTAAGCTCAACAGAAAGTGGGTGATTGATTAACGTTATAACACTCAACGCTGCAATCCGCGATAAAGAAAATCTATTGCAGATGACACTTTTCATTTCACATCACTTCATTCGTGACAGCCATAATAGATATAGGACTAGCATAATTTTACGGGGGCATGTTGCCACCTTATCTTTCCCAAGTCTTTTTTCAGATTTTAATTTAGCAGTTGATCTCGCTACGTACTTAATGTTTAATCACTGGTGTGATTGCACGAGACAATGTGTTAATTATCAGACGTAAAATATTATTTTTGCCTTTTGGAATCGGCTTTCAAATCTATTTGGCTCAAAATCTCACTACAATGGGCATAAGCCTGTAGTATGAATGTGGTTGACAGTCTAGGTCATTTATATGTAAAATAATCCAATCGCCCTCTTCCCAGACATTTCTAAGATACATTTGACATATTTAACATCAAAACAAATAAAACTGTTTACCTGAGATCGTCGATTCTGCGGATCCATCTCGGCTCGTCTTGATTGAATTGAATCGTCTTGATTGAACACATGAACATGTGCGGTTCAATATCAACCAATTAGATTCCATGTACGATGTCGCGTTTTCATTGGTCAGTCGTTGAAGCCTTTTCTGATTGGTTGTTGCCGTTTTGACAGCGTTTATGCCAAGAGCAAAGAGAAAGAAATCGAAGAGAAGAGTACTTGGGCATGCGCGAACGCACGGGACACAGTCTAAGCACAAACACGCTTACTTTAAGCGAAGAGGAGAGATTCGCGATTGCAATGAACACGTTTTAAGTGCAGGCATATTCTCTGAGCGAGCGCAGAGAAAATTCTTTCAAGAGCAGCGTGTATCTGAGAGCGCGCGCCCAGTTCCCGCGCGCGAGCAGAGGGATTCGCGCTCGGCGCATTATATTCCGCGCGCGAGCAGAGGGATTCGCGCTCGCGCATAACATTAATGTACTTTCGCGCTACAATAATGCGCTCTCGACATTTGACAGGGAAATAACGCCATAATAATGGGGAAGATTATGTTTTACATAATGAATGATATATCCATGGAGGTGTCCATGGAAAAGGGGACATTGTAATGTTTGAGGAGCGAAGAGCCAAGACAAAACATTACAGCCTAGTTCGGAAAAATAACATAAAAAGATGCAGAGAACAAATTAATGTAGCGGCGGGAAGTATGCCACCGCCTTGTGGGGGAAATATACGGGTCTTAACTAAGGAAGACTGAGTGAGCAACAGGATCTTAGTCCCCCCACCCAATACTTTTAGTCTTTGTACAACGGTTAGTTGTATGTTGCACCTATAGTGTTGCACTTTTAAATGCTTAAGATGAGGTGCGGCTGGCTCCAGGATTTACTCAGTACAGGGCAGCCACCTGAAATGTGTGTGTGCAGAAAACTCAGAAAGTATGTGTAGTAGACTGCAAAACCCACCCCTCACCGGATCTAACAATATAGGTAAGACGCCCCCACTCCTTAGTATAAGTGACTTGAGACAATTTACAATTAATTAACAAAATCATTTATTTATACTAATTAAATTAAAAGTAGGCTATCTTTTGTTTTCACAGGAAAAGTGAATCAATTTAAATTCCAATTACAGCAATAATGAAATAAAAATGTATAAATGAATAAAATATGAAAATTAACAACTCCGTGTCAGTTTCAGATGTTCTCAAACAAAGTAACAATTAGTGTACTTTACAACACTGAAAAGGTTTCACATAAACATATACCTCACACTTTTGAATAAGTTCACTTAAAAAGTTTAATTAAATTCACATTTAAAAAAACAAAAAGATCACTTTTAACTTCAGTTCAAAATGAGTTCACCGTCCGAATCCAGGACAAAACAATGGAAAAATGTGTTTCAGTCCATTCACGATTCAAAATGTTCATCAATGCACACAAAAATGGAGCGTATGAATCCTTTTAGCTGGACGATTCACTAATCACAGTTCAACAAATGGATGTTGACTCAACTCAAGTTCTGTTATTACTCACAGAGAGATGATTTGCTTACCAGCAATCGGTAGAAAATGGGAAGATAATGTACATCACCCCTCTTTGGTTGTGGATGAGGTACTGAACGATGACCAATGGATGGCAGGGTAATATCTCTCGACTCAATAACCCTCAGTGATTGTTTCTCGTGATCCTGACGACAGCAGCTTGATCCAACGAGGCCCACAATACCAGCTGAGTGGCGCGTTGAGAAGACGAACAATGACACAACCCTACTTCGCACGATAAGCGACAGCATCCATTGCGGTTTTAAGTTCGTTTGAACAAATAAAACAAAAGACTGTATGTAAAACACAAAACTAAGACGAGAGTATTTTAACTCCACTGGCGGCAACTGATTGCACGTTATCAAGCCTATCACTCCGCCTCACGCGCACGGACGCGGGAGAAAACTTTCTTTCACCTTCACTCGTCAAACACTCACTAACTCAAACGGAGACTCAGGGGCAACATAACGTGACTAGTGTATTTCGCGGGTCTAACGTAACGTGTTAACGTTTTTAACATCGTAAATTCCCGAAAACTACCACACTCTTTCTTTAGCGCATCAAACACTTCTTCACCGTCCTCTTTTGCACACCTATAATGGCACCGCCCAAGGCAAAGAATAAAATCAAAATAAAAGTCTTCACCGGATAGAATTTTTAGATCCCCTACATTAAGTTAACAAGATTAATTAACAAGAAACACCTGGGACCAATCATGAGGAGAACAGCAACAAGAAACAAAAGTATTCTTCAAAATAAAAATCCATACAAAACTGTCCCTTAAGGGCAGCTCCTGATGCCCAAATCCAACAATCAAGCTAAGGTAGGGCAGGAATGGCAGAGGCCCAGTGGAGATCACAAGAGCCGGAGAGGCTGCTGGCATTCATCAGGGATCAGGAAAGGCTGCTGGTGACCCAAAACCCAGGGTGGAGCTGGCAGGCAACCCCGGACAGAGCAGGCAGGTGACCAGGAGACTAGTGCAGAGCAAACAGGTGACCAGGGTGGAGTCAGCGGATCAGCTGGAAGCAACAGAAGACCAGGGCAGAGCTGGCAGGTGGGCAACCAGGTGACCCAGGCGGAAGGCCAGAGCGGACCAGGAGGATGGCCAGGGGACCAAGGCTGACAGCCAGGGAACCAGGATAGATGGCCAGGGTGGACCAGGCAGACGGCCAGGAGACCAGGGCAGACGGCCAGAGTACCAGGATAGATAGCCAGGGTGGACCAGGCAGACGGCCAGGAGCCACTGGAGAATCAGTGGGTGGAGCAACAGATACAGGCTTGTTGTCCGTGGCAGGTCGCGGACGTGGGCTTGTGGTCCGTGGCAGGGTGGGCGTGGGCTCGTGGTCCATGGCGGATGTGGGCTCGTGGTCCGTGGCAGGACGGACATTGGCTCGTGGTCTGTGCCAGGCATGGACACTGGTTCAGGTGCTCGTGGTGGGTGTGGTCAGAATAACTGCCAATGTAGAGGTTGTGGTCCCTGGATTGCCAAAGCTAGGACCACTGAGTAGAGACCACAGGAACCAGCGAGGTTGAGACCACTGGGACCGTTGAAGCTGGGACCACCGAGGTTGGGATTGAAGGGGCCTCTGCCATGCAAATCTCCGACAAGAGAGTACTGGCCTCATTCTCACAGGAAGGGAAAATACTACCCAAAGGCATGTTGACATATTCTCTCCATGCAAATTATCCCATCTCAGGCAAATCTACATTGCCATAATAATCTAATACAATCCAATATATGGATTTCAAATGAGTCCACCCAGTTGGACAGGCTCGCTAATATGCAAAAGTGAGCGGAGTAATCTAAGCAGGGAAGTCCTGCCCTGCAAAGTTCCACACATTCAGCTGCTAGATTCATGGATTCGGTTGGTTCTTCTGTAATGTTTGAGGAGTGATGAGGCAAGAGAGCAGGATCTAAACACAGCTACTTTTAATGACAAATCAATAACCAAGACACTAGAAACATAAGCTCTGTACAAACCAATAAAGCCTAGTATGGAAAAAGAATCTACAAAAGATGCAGAGAACACAAGGGTCTATATACATGAGAACAAACAAAGTTAACAAGACTAATTAAAAAGAAAACCTGGGAACAATCATGGTGAGCACAGAGAACAGAGACAAGAAACTAAAACTATATTTCAAAATAAAAGTCCATTCAAAACTAAAGTCCCAATATGTTACAGAGGTAAGGCAGAATGTCTACAGCTGGAATATCTTTGATTTAATTCTATGCTGGAATGTTAAATGCTGAAGTAACACCACACACAAAACACAAAATAAGTTTGCAGATTACAAATACGATACTTGCCTAATATTTGAATACTCATTCAGTCGGGCTACCCATTTATGTCTGACCAACCTTTTGGTAGAAAATGTTTTTCATTTGATTTCAATAAAAAATTAAATCTATCACTCTGAGCTTTCAAAAATGTGCCCTTGCATATTTTCAGCATTGCCATAGCTGAGCTTTTGCACTAGGACACTCACATTCTCATTTGATTAAGAAAGTAAAAGGTTAGCTCTTGTTCCTCATACAGCTCCACCTGACAGGGTTTTAATCCCAGCAAAATTACTTTCTCTTTTTCACCCTCTACCAGGCTTTTCCTCCTGCACCTGACTCCCTGACTTGCTCTACTCATGGACTTGAAATGGAATTTCATCTTGTCAGCCTTGAATGTATAATACAAAGGGATACCTTTGTCCTCTCTGTAAGTGCAGGGTAATGAACTGTATGGAATGCAATCTGGCACTAACTAAAAATCTTTTTTCAGCCCTGTTTTAGAAGGACGATGCTTAAGACTGAACAGCCTGACTGGCTCCCCAACCCACCTACTTTTTAAGATCATCCTCTTCTTTAAATTG
This sequence comes from Xyrauchen texanus, assembly GCF_025860055.1. NCBI lineage: Eukaryota > Metazoa > Chordata > Actinopteri > Cypriniformes > Catostomidae > Xyrauchen > Xyrauchen texanus. Next base: position 37,315,299 of record NC_068288.1, read on the forward strand.
AGATTTTTACCAGCATGAACTTTTGCTATATGTACCCTTTCAATATTTATAATTATTTTTGCTCTCTAAACAAAGAACATTTGAACAATGCAATGCATCATCAGGCATTGAGCCTAAAGGCTGTCCTATTCCAATTACAGCACGCCTCCACTAAAGGCGCTTTTGATAAATATTACACAATTGCTCAGGTGAAGAATAACTATTTATTATCTGGTGTCCTTTCAGAGTGTGTGTGCTAAGCATGCTCAAAGAACTCATTGATAAAGCCTTTTTATTCAGCTGAGGAAGGTTTTACCATTTTAGTGATTGATTTTAATTAAAAGGAGGAACTTGAAGGTGGATTTCAGCTCAATTGTTTTTAGCCTTTTTTTGTATGATTTAGGCATTACAAATTTTTGGAGTGTATGCTACAGGAGTCACCTACCTTTGTTGTTTTCAAATAGGTTTTCCAAACCATGTCCTTCATTGGGTAGACAAACAGTATTGCCTCACATCATTGGTTAAGCTAATGGTGTTGTGGTGTCTGCATGCATGTGATTCTCAAACAAACAGAGCTTTGATAGCGCCAGAGGGATTTTAACCTCCAAAAATCACATATAGTGTTTAGAACCCCATTCAACATGAAAAGGGTGGGACCGGATTTTATCCTTTGGGAATTGAGTGGATCATAAAAAAAAATTGAAATAGCTCAATTTTGATTTCATGTTGATTTTCAGCAGATCAAATGCACAAGGGTTAAGGTGAATATCCATTACCTAATTATATTAATACACTAATCAATGATAAGAAACTATCTAATCACAGTTGCCAAGCTAAAGATATCACACGCTTATGTGCACAATGCAATATCCTCTGAATGACTGGAACGATGAAAAGGATTGGCAGAGGGTGGAGGAAAGGACAGAGAGGGCACTCCCTGTTGAGTGATGCATGACTCTTATTTGACAACCTGCTGATTGCCCTCCCATGGAACAAGCATATCAATTTAAATTCATGGCCTTAAACAGCAGCTCAAGTGTTCTTACACTGCCCCCTTCTGGCTAAAACAAATGCTTTTTTATAGTGGTTAGCTTTTGTAATGTAGCTACATATTCTAGATTCTTCTGTTAGCTTGATCTTCTGTTGGTCAACTGCATGTTTACAGTACTGTGCAAAAGTTTTAGGCACTTGTGAAAAATATTGCATAGTGAGGATTTCTTCAAACACTTCAAAAACAGCACCATTTCTCCTTCGTACACTTGGGCACAGTTTAGGATTTTCCAAGCTTCTTGGAGAATTCGCCACAGTTCAATCTATTTAGGATGTCTCAATTGCTTCTGTAATCTCAGACAGACACTTGTTCAATGGGGGGCACTGTGGGGGCCAAGACATCTGTTGCAGGGCTCCCTGTTCTTCTGTTCTAATCTTTTCGATTTGCAAAAGTAATGTTTGGGAGTCTAACAATTATATTTCCTATTGACACACTAAAGCTGATGATATAAATAACCATCTTAAGACAAATTCTTTTGTGAAAAGAAGACTTTTGCACAGTACTGTGTATGTAT